>NC_083819.1:12892066-12913114 GCF_015708825.2 Lethenteron reissneri
CCCCACCCGCCCCACCCCTCCCCCCCCCCCAGCCCCCACCACCCCTCCCCCCTCTACCCCACCCCCCCTCCCCACCCCGCCCCCTCCCCCCCCTCCTCCACCTCTCCCCACCCTCCCTCCCCACCCAGCCCCTCCCCACCCAGCCCATCCCACCCTCCCCACCTAGCCCCTCACCACCCAGACCCCTCCCTCCCCACCCCAGCCCCTCCCTGCACGACGGGCGGACGGACACAATAATCCCCTGTGGGCTGGTGTAACCAGGAGGTTCATACCAGTAATAAGCCCTCTTCCCCAGGGCTGCGTCAAGCGTAGGGATCCATCCCACCAATACACTGCGACGTGGCGCTGGTCAGGGCGGGGCTGCTGAAGGCATCACAACCGGTTCGAGGTATTCGCCGCTGATGTTGTCCCCTTGGCCGGGAATCGAACTCAGGCTGCCGTGTGGGTTACATCGCAGTGCGCTTAGCCAGCAACCGGTGCGGTGCCGGACCCTAGGTGCGCAGCGGTGTTTCCAAATCGCAGGAAACAACCTCGCAAGCTCGCAAGCTAGCTATGACAGACGAACTCTCCGTGCCGTTCAGTGGCCGATCTAGCCACCCCCCGCCACATCACCTCCAGCCCCCCTCTCCATTAGTCGCCGATGCCTCCTCCCCCCCTCCATCCCCGACCCTCTCAACAAAACGCGGGTCGCGGTTGCGCAGTTGGGCAGAGTGTCGTGAAGGTCGAGCAAGCTCGCGAGCGAGTGGCCGCGCAGTGGAAAATGGCCGAGCTGTACCGCGCTGGCCCACCGCTCGGCACGTCGGACTTTCTTTCGCACCGTACGTAGCCAACCGCGCTCAAGCCGTTGAGCCGGAAGCGACGCGGAAGCTTCGTGGAACCGGGAATTGGCCGAGCTCCGACGCCAAAAAAAGACCAAATCGTAGCGCGATCAGACGACGCGAGGTTTCGGTGGGGGAAGTCAGAGAACGAGCAGAGTCGGCATCGCGTGGCAAGATTTTAGTTTCGGTGGCTTCGGGAGGGGGGCGGGGGGCGGTTTGGGTGCGCGGGTGGAGGTCGTTACAGTTCACGCGCACAGAGCCGCAGACAGAGAGACAGACACGCAGGGACAGACACAGGAACGGGAAGAGACAGCGGAAGACTGAGATGTCACCACGACTTTCGTGAGGTCGGTGAGAGAGACGGCCGCCTTTGTCTCTCCAATTCCGTTGAGGGCAAACACGCCTTGTCGGTACCACCCGGCGGAATAGGGCGTGGGTGGGGGGGATGCCAACAATGATTTTTTTTGGAGGATCGCATCTCTAGATCACGTGCGCGTGCGTGCGCGCGCACGTGATCGCGATAGTGTAACGGTTGGCGCGCTGCGCTATAAACCCGGCGGCCAACACCAGTGACGATTTTCTGAACCGGTCCTGGGCCTCCCCTAGGTCGACTCAGCCTCAAATGAGTACCTGGTGCGATGTGTAAACATCGCCACCGAGGAGACAAAGGCGGTCGGGCATGGTGTCGCCCACCCACCCCCTCGTGTACCGTTCGGCCTTCATAGGTGCTCGCTAACAGCACTTGCCCCTTGATGTCTGTTAAGGCTATACAGGGGATCTTTGTTTTTTTTCATCGCGACGTCACCACGGCAGCCTCGTGCGGGCAGCATGGCTCTGAATGAGCTCAAGAAGAAGAAGGGAGGACGACTGGCGCCTCCCGTTGGCCGCGTCCCATGCGCCACGGTTCCATGGGCCGGATCTCTCGTGTCATAAAGTAGCCAGTTACCCGGCTGTTTTACACGGGAGATCCGTGGTGCTTGATCACAACTGGCTACTTTACACGTGTAAAGTCGCCAGTTACCCGGCTTGTTTTACACGGGAGATCCGCGGTGCTTGATCACAATTGGTTACTTTACACGTGTAAAGTAGCCAATTACCCGGCTTGTTTTACACGGGAGATCCGTGGTACTTGATCACAACTGGCTACTTTACACGTGTAAAGTCGCCAGTTACCTGGCTGTTTTACACGGGAGATCCGTGGTGCTTGATCACAATTGGCTACTTTACACGTGTAATAAAGTAGCCAGTTACCCGGCTTGTTTTACACGGGAGATCCGTGGTGCTTGATCACAATTGGCTACTTTACACGTGTAATAAAGTAGCCAGTTACCCGGCTTGTTTTACACGGGAGATCCGTGGTGCTTGATCACAATTGGCTACTTTACACGTGTAATAAAGTAGCCAGTTACCCGGCTTGTTTTACACGGGAGATCCGTGGTGCTTGATCACAATTGGCTAATTTACACGTGTAAAGTCGCCAGTTACCCGGCTTGTTTCACACGGGAGATCCGTGGTGCTTGATCACAATTGGCTACTTTACACGTGTAAAGTCGCCAGTTACCCGGGTTGTTTCACACGGGAGATCCGTGGTGCTTGATCACAATTGGCTACTTTACACGTGTAAAGTCGCCAGTTACCCGGCTTGTTTTACACGGGAGATCCGTGGTGCTTGATCACAATTGGCTAATTTACACGTGTAAAGTCGCCAGTTACCTGGCTGTTTTACACGGGAGATCCGTGGTGCTTGATCACAATTGGTTACTTTACACGTGTAAAGTAGACAATTACCCGGCTTGTTTTACACGGGAGATCCGTGGTGCTTGATCACAATTGGCTACTTTACACGTGTAAAGTCGCCAGTTACCCGGCTTGTTTTACACGGGAGATCCGTGGTGCTTGATCACAATTGGCTAATTTACACGTGTCGTAAAGTAGCCAGTTACCCGGCTGTTTTACACGGGAGATCCGTGGTGCTTGATCACAATTCCACCATCTCGCCAACACTCAGATTCTCTTCACATTTCACGGTGAACTAAATAAGCGTGAGGGTGTTTTATTGGCGCGTTTCCTGCATCGCTTTCGTTTGAGTAGGGGCTAAAGTATCATTGACGGATGGCTTCCGTGCGGAGTTTATTGTTTGCCTTAACTTTATGATCGTGTTTCAATTGTTGCACACGACAAAGTATAAACGTGCGCACGAGCACAATGTGCTATGAAGACGGGCAACTGCCTGACGTGTTGTTAACCGAGCCTACGCGACAGAGTGCCACTCAAAATAGAAAGTTTGTTACCATCAAGGGCACACGCCCTGGTTTGGTGCATTCGCCTGTTAAACCGAAGCAGCGCAGTTTGCTCAGAACGGAATTGAACAATGCATAAGCGTCAACGCTTATCGAGGCATTGCATAGAAATATGTAATGCTCTATGAAGAAGGGACATTGCCCATCACGTTACCTATTGTAAGTATACATTTTGATACATCGATTTGCCAAGAATCTGGATCGTTGATTTGCCAGAATGCTGGCAAATCGCCTGATGAAGCTGTTGTAATCACCGGCGAACGTAAATCTTCTGGGTTTACTCTCCAATAGACAGGGGGCTCAAGTCGTAACTCATCGGCACGTGTTGCTGACGTGACAAATCTTGATAATTGGCTGTGTCGGGTGGTGGTGGTGGTGGGTGGATTAACGATACATTGAAATTTACGGCGAACTAATCCCACTCCCCGCTTCCCTTCGCCTCCCCCCCCCCAAAAAACCCCATTCATTATGAATAACATCGATCGCGAAAGCCGACTTTAGAACTGCGTGTTCAACTTGCGATCATCATTCTCTCTCGACGGTGTTCCCTCGCTCTGTCGGCCAGGACTCCCCGCCTCGCCCTGGGGGTCGCCGTGGCACGCGGCGCGAGAAGAACCGCGTGGCGGCTCAGAAGAGCCGGCAGAAGCAGACGCAGCGGGCCGATATCCTCCAACCAGGTATCCACACCGATGGACTGAATGTGTGCCCCTGTCTTATTTAGACTCGTGTAAAGGAGAGCCGACACGAGGTTGGGAAGAAGGGGTGGGGTGGTGGGAGGGTCCGTCCTTTAATTTTCTCCAGTCCACACTTGCCTACAGGCCCCCTCTCCCAATATGTTCCCCGCCAGAATGCCCCCCCCCCTCCTCCTCTATTTCCTCGCCTACTCCACCAACTCTTCCACTGTTCCCGCTCCACTGCCCTGCCCCCCCGACCCCCCCCCCCCCTTCCTTTTGGCAGGAATCCTCTCCATGCCCCTTAACCCACTGTCCTTATCCATTCCTAACCCCTGACATCCCTTACACTTGTATATCTCTCTACGTATGTTGAACTTCTTTCGCACCGTTCGTAGCCAATGGCATAGTATCGTAACATGGGACCTTTTTTGCCAGTATCAAAGAATAAAAAATAATAAGAATAGGTTATGCCCTTTCCGGCGATAAAACAGGTGTTAATATTTGCAAATGCCAAATAGATACATTTTGCAAAGGATTCAAGTCCGCATTATCCACACGTACTTGTGGTGAACATGATATAGCTGCTCATCCCGGAGCTATAAATGCTCTGAAACGTGCATCGTCTTTGTACTGTTCGCCTTTTGACGTTCTCTGGTGTAACAAAGGTGCGACTCGGCCATATAGAAGGCTGTCTGTCTGGTGTAGGCCAATCAGGTTCAAAGACTGCATATATAGAATTATCAGAGCATGTTTGTTTGCATGCTCACCACAAGTCGGTGTGGTTCATGTAGGTGGAAGTGTGGGGGGTGGTGGTCACTAAAGGCTTTGGCGAAGGGACGGGACGGAGTGGAGGGGCGAGTGGAGGGGCGAAGAAGGGAATGGGCGATAAAGTCGTGAGGCTTCAAAAGAGGAATGGAAGGAGCTTAATGTGCACTTGGGTTTGAAACATTCAGCCGTAAGTTGATGTATAAGCATGGCCCGCGCAGTTTTTGAGACCATGTCTGCGGAACACAGTGGCGACATTCCCTCGGTGATGATGGCCTCACACTATGGGAATGGAGCGAATACCAAATGCATCTTGCGCATGATAGCAGCAGCAGCATGACCACGCGCGCGAGCTAAATGTCAATGTCGGTGTCCGCAAACCACGAGAGGACTTAACACACACTTGTGATATATTACTTGGGTTTGACTTTATTTTATTAAATCTTGATTTTAAGAATCCATACTCTTTGGTTCTTTCGGTAAAGTCACGTGGGTAGACAAATAATTGATGCTTCAACAGTTTCCCTGCTGCGATTGTCTCACCTGATGACGGTTGCTTGTGATGCGATCGAAACGTCGTGATCTATTTTAGTTTCTACCTACGTGACTTTTCCGAAAGAACCAACGAGTATTTATTTGAATTTCGATTTAAAGCTTTCGTGACTACAGGGATTTATCTTCTTGGTTCTTTCGGTAAAGTCACGTAGAAGGGAGATAATAAAATAATAAAAATAAAACATAATAAATAATACAATTCTCACGACGTTTCGCCCACGAGACCTGTTATTGTGTTTTATTTTTATTATTTTATTATCTCCCTTCTACGTGACTTTGCCGAAAGAACCAGGAAGGAGTATTTATTTGATTTCCGATAAGGCTCATACCACTATGAGACCTCCTTTGCCAGTGGCAAAATATAGTAGTAGGTTTTAACCCTTTAAACTGGTACAAAACTGACACCTTTATACAAGGCATCATGTTTGCAATAACCACAACGCAAGCAGTCAAAATGCAAACAAAAAGAAACATCTCTGATAATGGTAATGATATGCACTGTCCTTGAAGTTGATTGGTCCACACCCGAGCCAGCTTTCCTTAGAGCCTAGTCTCCATTGGTGTTGGACCAGATGACGCCAAAAGGCGTACAACGCATATCATTACCATTATCAGAGTTGTTTCTTTTTGTTTGCATTCTGACTGCTTGTGTTGTGGTTATTGCAAACATGATGCCTTGTATATGCTATTATTTAATTTATTATTTTATCTTTATACGTGACTTTACCGAAAGAACCAAAGAATAATTCCTGCAGTCACGAAAGCTCCAAAATTAAGATTGTATAAAGGTGTCAGTTTTGTACCAGTTTAAAGGGTAAAAACCTACTACTAAGGCTCATCCCGTTTGGCCAAGTTGCCCGGCTCCATGGCGAGGTTACCTCGTGAGCACACCCGCCCCCAACCAACAACGGCCTCGCGCGGGCTCCACGGCCGACAATGTCGTAGCGTTGCCCTTCAAACCCCCCCCTCCCCACTCCCCGCAGGAGAGCGAGACCCTGGAGCAGGAGAACGCGGCGCTGCGGCGCGAGATCGAGAGCCTTCGCGTGGAGCTCCACAGCCTCGACGCGCTCCTCCGGCAGCACGAGGCGAGGTGCTACCACGGCTCCGGCGGTGGGGGGCCCTCCACCGGGGTGCTCGCGGGGGGGGGCCCCGCACCCCCGCCGGAGACGAACGGCCCCATCTTCGCGGCCGCGCAGGCCCTCCACGGGACGACGTTTTCTGTCAGGGGGCCGATGGTGGCGGCGGCGGCGACGGCGTCCAGCAGCGGGGCGGTCAACGCCGCCTTTCCCCTGCAGCCGAACGGCGATTTCAAGTTTCCCTACGGCTCGTAAAGCCTTGACGGGGTGCATGTTTGAAGGCTCGGGTGTCAGAAACATCGGTTAATTTATTTGTTTGTTGTTGTTGCTGTTGTTGTTAGATGCACCCATGAATGTATTTCTCGACGGTTATTTTCCCACGACGTTGCTAAGACTCACTTGGAATAGGGCTTGCCGGCGTAAGGCACTACCACGATTGCATACCTTTGTATATTAATGTTATTGTTGCATCATATATGCCTACACACCACCGCAGCATGCTGAGGTCCAAATAAAACACTTTGTCCCATGACCAAAATCATTCCTGGAACAGCGTTCCAGACTATTCCGGCTGAAACTAAGACACTGTGTGTACCTAAGTTCTGGGAATTATTTTCAATCTTAAATCATGTTTCTTAACCCCCCCCCCCCCCCTCTATCCACCCAGTGTATATGTGTATGTGTGTGTGCTAAGACAAAGACGCCCCGTATATCTTTTACAGACTGTTAGCGAGCACCTATGAAAGCCGACACAACGTACGATGGGGTGGGTGGCAAGCACCACACCTGGCCGCCTTTGCCGAGTGTGTGTGCAACCACACACACTACGAAACCAGTGACCTGAGTTCGATTCCTGCTCATGGCCAACACCAGTACTGATTACCTGAACTGATTCTGGACCCCCCCTAGGTCGACTCAGCCTCATATTTGTACCTGGAACGGTGTGTAAACATGGCTACTAGGGAGACAAAGGCGACCGGGCGTGGTGCTGGCCACCCACCCCCTCGTGTGCCGTTCTGGTCTCATAAATTGCTCGCTAAAAGCCACTTGCCCCAACAGTCTGCCGAGGCTATACGATGGGGGGGGGGGAACTTTGTCTTGTGCACAATCCTCTGGAGCGACTCTCCCTCGTTCTCTGACCAAGGGCAGAACCACGACTCAAGTCCCCTCCATCCCATGCCGCCGACTCCCCACCTCTCGTCGCTTCAAAACACCGCCACGCACTCCGCGCTCGAGACCTTGAGCCATGACGAGCACATGACTTAGTCCACTGGCCAGAGCAGTCACTGGTAACCACTTCAAGTGGGCAACACCTTCAGGTGGTACCCATTTACTCACACGGCCAAAGCGAGTGAGGTGTTCGATGGCACCGCTCATCGCAAGCGTTCATCGCACAAGTCGCCGTGACTGGCCACGCCAGAGACGTTTGAACCGCTGTGGTCGTGCCACCTTGGATGGCACCGACAAGTGAAATTTAGTGGCCCTGGGCTCGTGGACTCCATGAGACTCGAGGCGATTTCTCTCCCCTCCCCCCCACCCCGCCGTGCCGTAACGCGTTGTTTACGTGACACCCGTCAACACCCGTATTTGAATGTTGTATGCACCGTCCCGAAACATTTCATTCAATCCGATCAGCATTAGACTGTTAGCGGCGTTACATTGCTGTGCTTGTGTTTTTTTGTTGTTGGGAGCATCGTATTATTTCGCCGTGTTGTTATCCTGCACTCCTAGCCGCAGGCAATAGGCCTGCACGGACGCATTCGCTTTTCGTGGACAGCTGAGAGTGCGACCTGGGAGTAAAAAAAAAAACCTTGAGATTCCACAAACCATCCATCCCCTCGTCCAGAAAACATGCCCTCAGCTGAGTGATGTGTCTTGCTCGATTGAGCATTGAGGGGGGGGGGGGGGGTCTCACCTTTCAGAGCGTTTTATAACCAGATACTGTGACGGGAGCCTGTAAGACCATCCAGCACTGTGTAGGCAGCAGCGAGGGTTGGTGGATCACGTGCAGATGGTGTGAATCTCCCTTCTCGTGGGCGTCGAGGGGGAGGTGCCATACCGTGGCTCGCCAGCAGCAAGTGGATTAATCGCCATCTGTTTCCATCTGTACGGGGATTGCGTGTTGCTTCCCGTCGCGCAAGACATAGGGTTTTCCCCGGATGCTCTGGTTTCCTCCCACTTGTATAGGCACCCACCAATAATTGGCTGAAAACATCTTAAAATAAAAACCCATTGCAGGCAGGACCCTCCAGAAAATGAGTCCTTGGACTCGGTGTGGCTTTCCTGGATAAGTAAATTATTGTTTATCATTATTATTGATAAATGTCATTCGTAGTGGCGGGGTGGATGTATCGATGTGTTGATGCTGCAGGCACTTCCCTCGTGATGGGCCCTGTGGATTAGGAACTGAATGTAACTTTCATTTCATGCCCTGGCTTGCCGTCATTCCCAGGTTCGTTACAAATGTTTTATATATAATTAAATAGTCATACATTGTGTCAATGTGTATATAGTATACGGTACTAATACGGTGTGTAAACATCGATACTGGGGAGACGTCGACCGGTACGAGGTGCTTTTAAATCCCACGTCCCCCTCCCGCGCCTCCACAACCCCTGGACTTCAGAGGCACTCGCCAGTAGCACTTGCCCCAAAAGTCTGAGTCGGCTACACGGGGGACATTTGCCTTTTTTTGGTACATATAGAGATGTGGGGAGCAGTGATTCACTCACTACGCAACGAATCCGGCAAACCTCAGTTCTATTCCTGGCCACGGCTAACATCAGTGGCAAGGGATATCAGAACACGTAGTGGTCCAACCCCCAAGGTCGACTCAGCCCGATGTGGATACTGTATCCGGATTTGTGTGCAAACATCAGCGCTGGGGAGACAATGGCGGTCGGACGTGGCAATTGTTGAATGCACCACCAGTGGGCTGACCACTGCTGGACGATGAACGATACTCGGTAGTGGACAATACATTTTTCTCTGAACTTTCAGACATAATGACCATCAACGCCTTCTAGCCGTGACGCGTCCTGCCCAAGCCAAACTTACCCTTCAGTGTGAACGATGCCATTAACCTGTCTATGTTCTCTTCCATCTAAACCAGCTCAAGCCTTTAGTAAATCACGTGACTTCAGTGTGCCCTCGCTCACATATTCACTTTAAGATGTTTTCTTGTTCATGTTTTTTGTTTGTTGCGGTTGCACCCGATTCAAGAGCCGAATGGCTCACATGGCTATACCATATTCTTAGGTTTTTTCGGTAAAGTCACGTAGGTAAAAAATTAAAATTAATAAAAAATAAAATAAAAAGGGCTCTACCAAATAAATGAAACTGAACTGAAACTGCTCCCCCCCCGCTCTGAACCAATCCTCTCTCCCCGCCACCACCCCCGTGAAAATAGACGCTTCTCCCCCGTGAAGCGCCCTACTGCACCCGCGTTCTCTCTTCTCCCTCTCACCCCTCTCGTCATCGGTAGCTTGGCCCGGTCATTCCTCCTCCCCCTCCTCCTCCTCCCACTCACCCTCCCCCCTTCCTGCCCCCAGTGCTGGTTTGTTCTCCCTGCTTGCTCATCTTGAGCCGTGCGCTCTATTTTTGTCCGTCTCGGGGAAGTCCCCACTCCACTCCCCCCCCCCTTTGTTGCGTCTCACTCCAACGGCGCGGTCTCTCAAAGCCTTCCTGGCGCACTTTTTAGTTTTTGTTCCACATTTTTTCGTCGAGGGTGCTACGTTTGTGAACCATGGCACTGGTAAGGATGGTTATTAAATAAATAAGTAACTATAGTCTGTATTACATGTGGCTTAACAGGTTTTAGTTTAAAAAAAAAATTCCCAAGGGCAACTTCATATTTCTAATGAAGTTTCGATTTAAAGCTTTCGTGACTGCAGGGATTCGTATTCTTGTTTTATTCGGTGAAGTCACGTAGAAGGGAAAAATAAAATAAATAAAACATAATATAAAATGTTTAATTGTTTTATTTTTATTATTTTATTATTTCCCTTCTACGTGACTTTACCGAAAGAACCAATAATATTTAATGAAGCTCTAAAAAAAGCATTACTTGACCACTTTCCCCTTCGGCTGTGGACGCGAAATAATAGTTAACATGATAGTTTTTGTAAAAAAAATGTTTTCATATAAATAGCAAACTATTCGACTTCTCAACGCAGCGCTTCACTCTTGCACATCCAATTTGCAGGGTTGGCTACGTACGGTGCGAAAGAAGTTCAACATACGTACATACATACGTCCGTGCTATGTCGGAGCCCTGTGTGCGCATGTCTGTGTTGGTGTTTGTGTCACGATCGGTCGTCATTTTACTGCTTCTGTAACTCAGGAATAAAGTCCCCCATGTCAGTAACAACGCGCGTACTCTGTTGTTTATAGAGCCTGTTTATATAACGTCTCACCTCGGCACACTTTGAACGGAATAGGTAAACGTGCACCACTGCAATGCTATTGTAATGTTCTTGTATGGAGACGGAGTTGTCGTAGAGGCAACACGGTTTATTTATAATATAACAAGATACACTCAATCCCTAACACAAAGGGGTAGTGGCCCCTGTCACCCACAACTTGGGGAGGTACAGCCTCCGGGCTATCGTACCTAGTCACTCTGACTTCTCCAGCTCTCTGGCTGGCTAGACCTAGGGGAGGCTGACCCACCACTGGCCCGGTGGGTCCCTGACCACTGGCCCGTCCGGACCTGGCCCTCACAAGGACATCAGGCCGAGGGAACCTCAAGGTCCTAACCTCCGACCACTGGCACCGCACTGAGCCCCGGCCCTTAAAAGGCCATCGGTGGCTTGGGGTCCAGGGTCTTTTTAAATCCTTTATATTAAGTTCGCTTGCTTGCTTGCGTGCTTGCATGCTTGCTTACGACCGTGCAAATCTTTCGGTCGTTTTTTAACCCACTTCCCGTGATCCAATCGAGCTGACATTTTCCACACAGACTCGTTGTGCGTGACAATTAATTTTCGTGAAAATTTTTTTCGAAAATTTTACACTGTTTAGGGAATTTTTTAAAAATATTTAATTACCAATTGCTTAATGCTGGCAGAATCATCTGACCCATAGGTGGCAGCTATCTCAAGCCAGAGGACGAGAGGACTCTAGCCGCCACGCATATAAAGGATTTAGAGTGAAAAACTTTGTTTTTACGGGTTAATTTTTTAAATCCTTTATATTAACTTCACTTGCTTGCTTGCTTGCGCGCTTACGACCATGCAAATCTTTCGGTCGTGTTTGAACCCACTTCCCGTGATCCAATCGAGCTGACATTTTGCACACAGACTCGTTGTGCGTGACAATTTATTTTCGTGAAATTTTTTTTCCAAATTTTTCCACTTTTTAGGAAAACATTTTTTCCATATTTAATTTAAAATACCAATGGGATAAAAATGAAACTCTTACTCAAGAAAAACAGAAATGAATAATAAAATAAAACTGATGCCACGCATATAAAGGATTTATAGTGATAAACTTTGTTTTTACGGGTTAATTTTCTTGAGGCGGCTTCGGCTTGAGGCGAACTGCCCAGCGCTCTCACGAACCCGCTTTATATACCGTTTCCCACCGAGGGGCGGGGCTCTGTGGGATCGTAGACACTGCCCACAGCCCCCTCCCCCCGGCGGGTCCCCGGCCAGGAGTACACAACCACCCCGTACCCGGTAAGCACCCTGGTTCTGGCGCCCGTGTGTGTCAACATGACCACCACACTATTGTGATGCCACTCGGCTGGAAGGGAGCTCAGTGATGCTTTCCTGGACAAACAAGCGCATTATCAATGCCCATGGGGATGCAAGAAAGTCTATTCTCTTCTAGTGGGCGGCAGAGATATGTTCGTGAGCGACAAGCCAATGTCGATGTCTGGCAGGCTCGAGATGGCATCAGGAGTGAAGTGTTCGGATTATTTTGCTATGCCTCCTACGTCGAGGGAGTACAGACCACACTGGGTATACTTTATCGTCCATAGTCTGGGTCACATGGCCACAATCGCAATACTGTGGCTCATGTCCATTCACGTCCATTGCGGAAGATGGTCGCATCGGCCTGGTGATGTGAAACATGCGTTTAGATCGTCTGATGTAATAAACGACGTGAAAGCAGATGTCGTGTTCCTGCATGTGACCAACAGAGGGCGCCAAGCACCCGTCGCAGGTAATCACCGCGTGTGTACGGACCATTCTCAATCCACTTTTGGATGATGATGACATTGAATGTGTGGTGAGTCCAACAGAGTCGCAAGAGGTTATCTTTTGGGAGCAACACTTTATTCCGCATTGCAACACAACACATGTTAGCGCGCGCACCAACAAGGGCGCGCACGTCGTCGTTAGCGCACGCGTGCAGGCTTGCAGTTTAAGCGCGCGCGCACACATCTTCGTTAGCGCACGTGTGCAGACTTGTAGTTTAAGCGCGCGCACACACATCGTCGTTAGCGCACGTGTGCAGGCTTGTAGTTTAAGCGCGCGCGCACACATCTTCGTTAGCGCACGTGTGCAGGCTTGTAGTTTAAGCGCGCGCGCACATATCTTCGTTAGCGCACGTGTGCAGGCTTGTAGTTTAAGCGCGCGCGCACATATCTTCGTTAGCGCACGCGTGCAGGCTTGTAGTTTAAGCGCGCGCGTTCGCGCGGTTGTTAGCGCACGTGTGTCGTTTAAACGCGCGCGCGCGGGTATGCATGCAGGCGTGCGTGCGCACGTAGTTTAGAGGCCGACCGAAACTGAATTTCTGGTTTCGGCCGAAACCGGTGGACTGCTGCTGCCAGTGCTGGCTACGCGTGTGCTGCTCGCTAGTTTTGGGGGGCGGGAAGTTATTTTGTTCTTATTTTTCTCCGTCGTCTGTCTTTGTATGACCCCCCCCCCCCCACCCCCGAAGCTTCTGTGCGAGTCTCGGAAATCTTAGGAACACTAGGGGTGATTGGACGTGGATAGGCAACGTGACAATGAATTTAATCGGCATTATTATAAAAGGAAAGGTGTTCAGCTTGTGTGTCAATTACATCAGCTGTCCCAAACTTTTTTGGCACCAGGGACCGGTTTCATGGAAGACAATTTTTTCACGGACGGGAGGGGGGGGGGGTTCATCATTGGGTCTTTCCCCCTTGTCCAAGAAGCTCTCCAGCGACGTTTGTTTTTTTTACTCATTTTGGCGAGGGGGTTACAGCTTGTGGGCTTAGCAAAACTGTGATAAGTGCGCAGTGGTGGGAAAGAGGTGCGGACGGAAGTGGAAAATCATAAAGTAATGGGGGCGGGCCACGCGCCGGGGGGTTGGGGACCCCTGAACTACATTATAAGAGCCTGTCAGAAGTCTTGAATCTAAAAGGTATAGGGGATGTAGGGGTAAAAAGGTTAATAACAGGCTTCCAAAATTAAACCCCCCACCCAAAAAAGCGATGTTATATTCTTGGCTCTTTGGGTAAAGTGACGTAGATAGAAAAAAATAAAAGTAAGTAAAATAATAAAAATAAAAAATAAATAAAATAATGTTACCCACTCGCACCCAAGACAACAGCAGCTGCGTCATTGGAAATCCCCTCATCTTGTCGTTCGGTAGTCTACTCCTTTTCGATTTAGGTTTACTTTGTTGTACTCAAGACTGTCGTGATCCCTGGTCCCAAAGTGCGCCATTAACCACTCGAGTATCTCACTTAAAGTATCCATTATCCACATCCTTTTACGAAATTGAGGTCTCGCAATCACGCCCAAGGTAACAGGGGCAGCACAGCGTTACGATTGACCAATTAAACGTACTTTAAGGTAAATTATAACGATGGTAGTCTTTAACTGCTCCACTCGTAATTACTACGGCTATCTTCAGCCCTGGCGATGTCCACCAAGTCGTTCACGAACACTCGCCCTTGGTGTTTTCCGCCAAGTTGCGTTGTTCGTGAACAAGCCGGCCCCGATGTCGTCTACCTCGGACGTCGATTAGCCCCGAGCCTCGCCCCAACTATACTACTACTACAACACGTGTGTCCTTTAGAGATTAACGAGTACGATCACCTGTGCCGAATAAGCTCAATGCGTACCTTCTAACACTTCCTCTACAGCCCCCTTACACGTGTGTGTGTGTGTGTACAACAGCGGATGCAATTAGCAAACTCACGGCGATGTGCCGGTGATTCTTATGTCCCGTGATTTCGCCGTGTCTCTCCCTCTTTAGCCCACGCGAACGCACGCACGACCGACCGAACGCGAAATCTTCCGCAGGTAACCCCCCTCTTCAATGTCGACGGCTTAAATAGCCACCGATCACTTCCGGCGCTAATCCAATCGCCGACGTCCACGTGCCCACGCCCCCATTTCGCAAGGTGACGTGCAAATCGATCCGAAGTTGTGACGTCATTGTTCGCTGCATTCGGTGCGAAAGGAAGTTTACGTGCGTACACACCTGAAGCGTAAATGACGTCACACACCTGAAGCGTAAATTATGTCACACACCTGAAGCGTAAATGACGTCACACACCTGAAGCCTAAATTACGTCACACACCTGGGGCTCAGACATTTGTGACGATGCGTGACGAGGGGGGGAAGGGGGGGTTTGAGAAATGTGACGTCTCGTCAAAATGCGCAACTTTAAATACATATTAAATTTTTTTTTATAACACTAATTTTGATTAATTTTCATTATTAACTATTTGATTATTTAAATTTACTAAGGTTACCTTTTATTTATTCCATGAAGGAGCATTTTGCTTCTCCATGGGAGAATGGAGAAGCATACATTTTGTACTTTTTTTGAATGCTTGTTATTAAACATTTGGTTATAATGATTCTACCAGGGCTTTTCATTCTGTGAAATGAATATGTGATTGTTATAATTGGACTCTCCATTTTGCTTCGTTCTACTACAAAGTTGAAAGTAGTTTTTTTATAGTTATAATTAATATTGAGTAATTATCAGATAATTTCAATTTAATATTCTGAACATCTGCAGTTTTAGTTAGACGTTGAATATTTTCAAGTAAATTTTATGCTAAACTAGCTTTCCTACCCGACTTCGCCCGGGACTTGGATTCACCACGCCCGGCCGCCTTTGTCTCCCCAGGAGCGATGTTCACACACCACACCAGTTACTCGTTTGAGGCTGAGTCGACCTAGGCGATGCCCAGGACCGGTTCAAATAATCGTCACCGGTGGTGGCCGTGAGCAGGAATCGAACTCGGGTCACCGGTTCGTAGCGCGGCGCGCTACCCGCTACACTACAACCACTACACTACAACCACTACACTACAACACTACACTACAACCACTACACTACAACACTACACTACAACCACTACACTACAACACTACACTACAACCACTACACCACTACACTACAACCACTACACTACAACCACTACACTACAACCACTACCTACACCACGCACTACAAGCACTACACTACAAGCACTACACTACAACCACTACACTACAACCACTACACTACAACCACTACACTACAACCACTACACTACAACCACTACACTACAACCACTACACTACAACCACTACACTACAACCACGACACTACAACCACGACACTACAACCACTACACTACAACACTACACTAGAAACCACTACACTACAACAACTACACTACAACACTACACTACAACCACTACACTACAACCACTACACTACAAGCACTACACTACTACACTACCCACTACACTACAATGCGTGACGCTTCCACATGCGCGGCTCACGTGACAGATTTGACGTCACAGCTCACTTGCCGTGCAAAAAATAAGATGCATTATTGAGCTCCTCCCCCCCACCAAAAAAAGTGTATTTTTATAATGTTTGCATGGTGTACACTCTGGAAAGTACCCACAGGGCAAATTTCAAGTTTGTTGCATCTCGGGAAGTACGCTAAACATTTTGAACAGACACACAATCACAACTTTGCCTTTTATATACATGGAGATTTCAGCTTTCCAACGCCTCCTTTTTAATACAACATCATAATGCCACATTAAATACGCACTACAATGTCAATAGTTTAAAGTGAGTTTGACACGTAGGCTTTCGCGACCAATATTATTCATAATATGGAAATATGGTTTTAGGGAGGGGGGGGGGGCAGAGCTTTGTGACGTCATATTTGAGGGGGGTTTGACTTTATGACGCCGTGTGACGAGGGGGGAGGGGGGGTCAAAAATCGGCAACATCGCGTGACGTCATTTATGGAGGGCCCATTTCGTGACTGCAGGAATTCATATTCGTGGGTCTTTCGGTAAAGGCACGTAGATGGTTCAAAGAAAATAACAAAAAAATACGACGTTTTGATCACAACACAAGCGATCATCATCATTAGGAAAGAAGAAGTGATCAAACGTTGTAGTTTTTTTGTTATTTTTTTGGTTATTTTCTTTGAACTATCTACGTGATTTTACCGAAAAACCCAAGAATATGCGTACACACATACGTCCTTGCAATGTCGGAGCCACTCTTAGCACAGTAGAAATACTATCTTGGGAATAATGTACGCCCTGTGTGCGCGTGTCTGTGTTGGTGTTTGTATCACGATCAGTCTTCCTTTTACTGCTTCTGTAACTCAGGAATAAAGTCCCCCATGTCAGTAAAAACACGCGCACTTTGTTGTTTATAGAGCCTGTTTATATAAAGTCTCACCTCGGCAGACTTTGAACGGAACAGGTAAACGTGCACCACTGCAATGCTATTGTGATGCCACTCTGCGAGAGGGGACCTCAGTGATGCTTTCCTGGCCAAACAAGCGCAATAAACAATGCCCATGGGAATGCAAAAGAGTCTATTATCTTCTAGTGGGCGGCAGAGATATGTTCGTGAGCGACAAGCCAATGTCGAGGTCTGGCAGGCTCGAGATGGCATCAGGAGTGAAGTGTTCGGATTATTTTGCTATTCCTTCAACGTTGAGGGAGCACAGACCACACTGGGTAAACTTGATCGTCCATAGTCTGGGTCACATGGCCACAATCGCAATACTGTGGCTCATGTCCATTCACGTCCATTGCGGAATGAGATGGTCGCATCGGCCTGGTGATGTGAAACATGCGTTTAAGAGTTTTTCGAGTATTTGACTTCTGCTATAAATGTCCACGTGCGGATAAGCCATTTCTATAGAGCTCAGTAGCCCGTATCTGGTCAAATAAAAACACTTTAGTTTAATAGTTTGTTTTGATGTTCTGATGTAATAAACGACGTGAAAGCAGATGTCGTGGTCCTGCATGTGTCCAACAGAGGGCGCCAAGTAGCCGTCGCGGATAATAAAAGGCGTATGTCCGGATCATTCTCAATCCACGCAATATTGGCTCGCTCTTCAAGAGCGAGAGAGGACCAATCAAAGTCGCGAGGAGGAACCACGGACGAGCGGGAAAAGCAATAGTCACGCGATGAGGAGCCGGCGCTGCCAACAGTTGCCCAAGATCTGCGGCCCTCTATCTAGAAAGGTGTTATGAGTGACACGTGGCAAGAAACCGGAGCTGCCGGAGAAAACCCACGCGTGCCAGGAGGCGAGCCACGGCATGGCACCTCCTCCTCGACGCCCACGGGAAGGGAGTTTCACACCTTCTGTGCGTGATCCACCAACTCTCGCTGCTGCATACACAGTGCTGGATGGATTACACGCCACTGCCTTATTTTCTGGACTAAAAGACACTCCGGAAAGTAAGACAGCCTCAATGCTCATTCGAGCAAGACGCATCACTCGGCCGAGGGCCTGCTCTCTGGACGAGGGCATGCTGTGGCATCTCACGTTTGTGAGAATTCCAACGAGATGGGAGTCCGCATCTTTGCTGTAAATTTCGATTTAAAGCTTTCGTGACTGCAGGGATTCATCTTCTTGGTTCTTTCGGTAAAGTCACGTAGAAGGGAAATAATGGGATTCAGACGCTGTCTTTCCGGCATGCCCTGTTCTTCACCTGAGGACGGCTGCTTGCGTTGTGCCCGAAACGTCGTGAGAATGATTTTATTGTTTTATTTTTATTATTTTATTATTCCCCTTCTACGTGACTTTACCGAAAGAACCAAGAAGATGAATCCTTGCTGTATATAACCACCTTCCCCTGGCAGAGCCAGGGTACGGCACCTCCTTGAGGCCCGTGGGAGGGGAGTTTCACAACGACACGTTGCGGTGATCCAGCTACCTTCGCTGATGCCTCCACGGCGCTGGGTTACAACGCAGCCACCACTCTTGGCTTCCATATCGAGATCATTCATTGCATGGCCTCTGTGCAGCAGGGCAGATGTTTATTTTACGCCTCCTGGCCACATCCTATGAGCAATCAAAGTGGTTCCTCTCAGTGGCAGGCGCCTCGATTTTTTTTGGTTCAGTAATTAAACACGTGGGTTAGGCGAGCGTGCAGATGTAGTAGTATTACAACTGTGTGCGCGATTGGTCAGACTCTGTCCCATATAACTTACGTGGACGGAAAGCTCATTCAACTGTATGCTAAAAGCATTTCAGTCCGCATTACGTGAAGTGACCGTTCATTAGGGTGGTGCCACTCTCGTTATGTACACGGAAAAAGTAAAAAAAAAAACGATTTCTGGGATCACACACCCTGTTCTCAATTAGCCACTCTTGGTGTGAAAGTCAATAACTAAGGACGGCCATTCTAATCCGCTCACATTACTGGTGGCTAAGGATCTCACCCCCCCCTGCGCCACCTCTTCTCTACAAACATGCCCTTTTAAGCTGTGGGCACTTGTGTGTTGGCTGTCACGCATTGCTCAACTCAACCGAGCACCCAGTAAACATTGGGGGGATTGTCTCTGAACGCGCGGTGAGTCAGTGCAACAAACCAATACATCCGCGAGGCATGACCGTGAAGATAACGCTGATATTTTGAGTGGCACCCCATGACGAAAGGTCATTGCCCGAAACGTCGCCAATTATACATGTTATTGTTTTAAGAGCAGAGTTTTATGGAGGAATGTGTTGTTTTGAGTTGTTGTTGGTTGTGAACCGCTTCCAAAGCAACGGAAGCAGCAGCATCACCGCGCAATTTGGACACAGCGCGGCATTTTTAAATAGTTTAATTTAAATATATTTATTTGTGGGAGAACTCATGTCCAGGTCACGCTTGTGCAAATCAAGTATACAGCAATCAAACGAAGCTAAACAATAATTGGTAAGAAAACAAGTTTTTCAATGCACAACAGTTTATCTGCACTCACAAGTCAATCAAGCAATCAATATCGGGCCGCATTTCCTAACCGAATCGGGTCACCGGGGCAGCGACTCCACCAAGGCCTTCCACATCCTGTTGTGTCCTCCGCCAGCGGCATCAACCGGATCGCCGGTCTCTCCTTCTGCCAGGCGCACCACCACATTTGTCTTTCCAGGATGATCGCGGGTGGCCTCTGGGTCTTTTGCCCGGAGAAACGTCCTCCGAACTTCTCACTTTTATGTGCGCTCAGAAGTAGAAAATACATTCTTGTGACCCCCATAATTGATCAAATTTGATGTGCTCCACAAAAGTGGGTGGCTTGCATAAGACACAAATCAGAGTAGGTGTGTCTCTCTCCAGCCTACCGATCAATGTATCCGAACTTATATTCGAATCATCGTCACTCTATTTCATATCTGTTAACCCATTCGGTTTACCCCGCATTCTTGTGCAGGGAAATTGAGTTTTCAGGTCCATAGGTCGTACAGCCGTTTCAATCCTGGCTTTGTAGGATGAACGTTGAGATTTATGAGCGCACGGGGTGATCAATAAAGTCTGAATTGGTCTGTAATAAGCTAGGCACTGACAAGGGGTTGACGTGTATGCTATTCGGATTCACAATAACAACAACAACAGCATCCACACAACCGGCGGGAAGTGAGTGAGAGTGGGACAGGAAACGCGGGTCAATCGTCAAGGTCACGCGTCTCCTTGCGCCGGGCTCAACGTGACCGCGTTTCCTACCAGCGGCTCCCGTCAGCCGCTAGGGGCAGCATCGAAAGCACGAACGCCTCCCCACGCCTCCCCACGACTGCTGCTGCTGCCCCATCCTTCCCACCGCCCGCCACTCACCCACGAGGCCCACCACCACCCCCCCAGCCACCATCTCGCCGCATTCTGGCGCAAGCCGGCAGAGCTGGCCCGGCCCATCTCGCTGTTTGTTGGCTGGCGATGTCGCGGGCGAGGGGGGTGTAGTGGGGGGGGGGGGGGTGTAGTGGGGGGGGGGGGGGTGTAGTGGGGGGGGGGGGGTGTAGGGGGGGGGGGGGGTGTAGTGGGGGGGAGGGGTGTAGTGGGGGGGGGGGGGGGTGGGTGTGGGGGTGGGGGGGGGGGGGGTGTAGTGGGGGGGGGTTGTAGTGGGGGATGTAGTGGGGGGGTGTAGTGGGGGGGGGGGGGTGTAGTGGGGGGGAGGGGTGTAGTGGGGGGGGGGTTGTAGTGGGGGGGGGTGGTGTAGTGGGGGGGGGGTGTAGTGGGGGGGGGGGTGTAGTGGGGGGGGTGTAGTGGGGGGGTGTAGTGGGGGGTGTAGTGGGGGGGGTGTAGTGTAGTGGGGGGGGTGTAGGGGGGGTGTAGTGGGGGGTGTAGTGGGGGGGTGTAGTGGGGGGGTGTAGTGGGGGGGTGTAGTGGGGGGGGTGTAGTTGGGGGGGGGTGTAGTGGGGGGGGTGTAGTGGGGGGGTGTAGTGGGGGGGGTGTGTGGGGGGTGTAGTGGGGTGTGGGGGGTGTAGTGGGGGGGTGTAGTGGGGGGGTGTAGTTGGGGGGGGTGTAGTGGGGGGGGGTGTAGTTGGGGGGGTGTAGTGGGGGGGGGGTGTAGTTGGGGGGGTGTAGTGGGGGGGGTGTGTAGTGGGGGGGGTGTAGTGGGGGGGGGTGTAGTGGGGGGGGGTGTAGGGGGGGGTGTAGTGAGGGGGTGTAGTGAGTGGGGGGGGAAGGGGGGGGTAGT